>NC_057806.1:5887623-5889807 GCF_018294505.1 Triticum aestivum
TATATATATATATATATATATATATATATATATATATATATATATATATATATATATATATATATATATATATATATATATTGTCGCTCGTCACCAAGCCAGCCCGAGCAAACGAACCAGGCCATGTGCGCCCAGCACACCCGGCCCACTATCGCGGCCCCGTGAGGGAAAATTACTAAACAAGGTTTTTACTGTCTAAAAAAGTGTTTTTATTGTAATAATAGTCCCACCTCGCTCATTTGCGTCCAAAAATATCAACTTTTATATGTTGGCGGCCTCGCTGCATCAGAAGTCAACAAGCAACAAGCAATGGACGGGAGCAGGGCAAAGGAATAATCCCGCAAGTGGAAAGAGGGGGCAAAGGCATATAAACTCTCTAATAGTAGAATGTTGTGAAATAATCGGATTGGAGTAGCGCAAAATACTTATACTTAACTCAAGAAGGGTTTCCTCAAACAAACATAACTCAAGAAGGAGTCATGCACACGATTGCCGGGTTTGGCTCTACATTTTCTTTTAAATTGGATTTGCATCTGTTTTTTTGTTGTACTCATACTAACTACACAGGTTATGACATACACGGCGGAAACATATTTTTCTGGACGCCCAAATGAAGTAAATACATAAATTATCTCGAGGAGCTGTTGACCCAGATTTATATGAGTTCATAATAAATCATCAACATTAAAACATAGGCATTTACATGTCATGGCCACATAGTCTTTAGTTGTTCTCAATAAAGTTATTTTTCCGGATCAGGAAGAAGATGCCATGCTTGATGTCCCTTAAGACCGTCATGTTGAACGTGGTACGGAGGAACATGGCAACCAGCTTAAACATCATTTTAACCCAAAAATTGATACTATGGAGAAATGAGAACAATTGGGATGCATATGCGATACTTTTATTGTCTGATGTCAGTGCAATAGTTAATCTGCCGCTGTGGTGTGTGTTTTATTACTAGGTACCGACAGACTGAAATACAATGTTGTACTGAAGTCGTCGGACAATAAACATGGTGTATACAACAATGCTCTTACTTCAATATCATTTTTTTCACTTTCTACTTCAAAGAAAAGCATGATTCTGATACTATGTCCAGCGTAATTAAATTTATTTATACGTAGCTACCTATGCTCTATTTATGATGCAAAAATTATATCAGTTTTTAGTCAACAACAGATTCATACATTATACGAAACTCACATGTAGGCAAGCAATTTGGATGTCAATCTCGAGTCACGGAAGCTAAGAAACAAAGAAGGGAAAAAGATAGAGAGCAGTATGCACGGGCCAATGAAGAACTAAAAAAGCGTCATGAAGCGTATTAACTAAAAAAATACATAAATGGCAGGAAGAAATATGCAAATATGAAGCCACCACAGAAGGTAAAAAGGTGTGACTAGAAAATGCAGAAATACACAAATATGCAACCAGAACAAAAGAAAACTTACCTGTAATTTTTTTCAAAGAAAAGCTGGAATAGAGCAAATTACAACTAACTCTGGGCGCAACACACTAAGCAAAGATTCAGTTGCGATGGATCGCGTCAAGACACAAGTTAGTACATTGGTCCATACGACAAGGTCTTTACAGTAGCACACACTCAACATGCCTGGACGCAGGGCGAAGTATGCGACATTTTTATTATGTTATATCAGTAACTCAACACAAGAGTTGTGTGTATGATATTTTTATTATCAATATGATGGTTAATTAACTGATGAGATATGTGTTGTCACTATATATTAACGGTCCAATCTACACCATCATATTGAAGTCAGACAAAATAATAATATCATGTGTGCTCTTACCCAAAAATCCTTTGAATTAGTAACTGAACTCTTAAAGAATGTGCTTCAAAGTCGAGAAAAACACACTCAGTGGAAGTCCTCTGTGCACCCCTCTCTTTCTAACCACTGTCTGTCCAATCTGTAGCACGGATTGGCTTCGTGGGTTCACCGTCACAATACGTTTTCTTTCCGTGAATTTACGCTTTCAGTTTTTTTCACCTATATTATTTTCTACATCCGAGGTGGTACTATTCATGTGATCGTGTGACCCGTCACGCACGACGTTAGTTCTGGTCACGTGGTACTACTCAAACACGTAGACGCTAGCTAGGAAACAAGACACGCGACGCCCAAACCGAATCAAACTCAAACACCAACTTGCGACGTCTAC
>NC_057806.1:5891806-5893486 GCF_018294505.1 Triticum aestivum
TGATAAGCAAGCCCTGCACTTCTATTTATTATTAAGCGCTAACTGAATTTGTGATAATGGCGTTTCAGGGATTATACAATCAATCCAACTGTTACTTTTGGTGTGCTTTTTGGATGGACTAATCTGAATATGCTAGCTAGCTTGCACCACCACATATAGTCTAGAAGGAAGGGCAAGGATTATAGGGAAAATAAAGGTACGATGATCCTAATATATTTTACTTTCTTAGTGAAGTTTTGATGCTTGCACAAGATAGTAACACCATCATTTTACTTTCTTAGTCTAAGAGGACGGTACATGTGAGAAGTTGTGAATCCACAACAAAAAACTAAACTAACTTCCAAAGAAACATTTCAAGTTTGGAAGCCACAAAGAAGCAGCCCAGATCTCTCGTTGTAGTGCAGGTACATGTCCCTAATCCTGCATCCACAACCCATAATATTTCAACACCTAAGTCCATGAAATCCAACCGAAGGAAATCATGGCAGAAACATGCGTCGTGGCTTACGTCTTCGAGAAGGACTTCTTGGCATTCTTGTGCAGGTTGGACACAGCAATCCTCGCTACGAGCTGCAGAAAAACCACACAGGCACCTTCCTTCACCTTGCCCTTGGGGAGGAGGGGGGCAACACTTGCAGCGCCACAACAAGGCCTCATTAGATAAACCTTTACTCTTGTAATCTACGTTGGTGAATCCATTGATACCTTTCTTTACCATATGCTCATTGAACCTTCAAAACAATATAAGTGGTCGACCTATCAAGACAAACCGTTTCAACTGACCAAAAAGAGAAATCAAAGCTAGCAAAAAAACAGATGATAGACATCCAAGAAAGAAACAAATTAGGTGAACGCTCACACTTATCTTACTACTTTATATTTCATCCTGACAATTAATAAAATCAAGCATCATCACTTCTATTGCTTCTTGCAGCGGGTTCATTCATCACAATGTAACACACTGTATTTGTGTCTTATTTACTTATTAAGAAACTCTTCTCTACTTGCTATTACTTAGAACTGCTTTCTTCTTTCTTCATTCTCCTATTACAAATGCTACACCATATGGTTGTTTGATGATCTGTTAATTCTTCATGGCAATGTGGTTCGTCAATAGCCATAAGCGGTACATGCACGTGTGTTGAGTTTAATTTCAGTGATAGTTTGACTTAGTGGTCACTTGCTTTGTCGATCTTTGCCCATGGAGTTTGGAATGCTCATATGATTTCTATTCGAAAAGTTTCCGAAATAGGAGGAACTTGGCAGCCATGCCATTAGTGACCTTCAGATAAGGTGTTGTTCCATGCCTTGTGCTTATCTTGCCAAGAACAAAAGAAGTGCTTACTCTGCGTCATGTTATAATTTCTGATTCAGTAAACAAGTGGTCACGTATCTGGAGGAACGAGGAAGACGAACAGGAGGAGTTTGGTGCCAATTCTACAGGCGTAGAGGACTTTCCTTTGGACTATTATTAGGGCTGTTTGTAGTTATTAATAGAATTATTAAGGGAGAGAAAGGAGGACCATTGGATTATAACGGACGCCAGATTCTACCTGCTACAACATCTGTACAGTAACAACTGTACAGCAGAGGAGCCTAACCCAGTGTGTCGTGTGTATAGCACTGCTGTTTTCAGACCCTCCCAGCCCTGACGTGGTCTCTCCCTTACCCATGTTGCAA